>NW_001834687.1:0-7658 GCF_000150035.1 Vanderwaltozyma polyspora DSM 70294
CTCTACCCACACCTCTACACCACACCTCTACAGCACACCTCTACACCACACCTCTACACCACACCTCTACACGAGAGCTCGACACCACACCTCTACACCACACCTCTACACCACACCTCTACACCACACCTCTACACCACACCTCTACACCACACCTCTACACCACACCTCTACACCACACCTCTACACCACACCTCTACACCACACCACACCTCTACACCACACCTCTACACCACACCTCTACACCACACCTCTACACCACACCTCTACACCACACCTCTACACCACACCTCTACACCACACCTCTACACCACACCTCTACACCACACCTCTACACCACTCCTCTACACCACTCCTCTACACCACTCCTCTACACCACTCCTCTACACCACTCCTCTACACCACTCCTCTACACCACTCCTCTACACCACTCCTCTACACCACTCCTCTACACCACTCCTCTACACCACTCCTCTACACCACTCCTCTACACCACTCCTCTACACCACTCCTCTACACCACTCCTCTACACCACTCCTCTACACCACTCCTCTACACCACTCCTCTACACCACTCCTCTACACCACTCCTCTACACCACTCCTCTACACCACTCCTCTACACCACTCCTCTACACCACTCCTCTACACCACTCCTCTACACCACTCCTCTACACCACTCCTCTACACCACCCCTATAAATCACACCTATAAACCAACCCTACAAATCAACCCTACAAATCAACCCTACAAATCAACCCTATAAACCATCCCTACAAACCAACCTTACAAATCAACCCTATAAATCAACCCTATAAACCATCCCTACAAACCAACCTTACAAATCAACCCTATAAACCAACCCTATAAACCAACCTTACAAACCGGCCACACATTATCATATAACCATGGAAGGGATCACGTAACACGGAACCACACACTGAATATATCATTTAGAAATAAACGCACAAACGTATATTCTTAGATACACACTTGCAGAGAATCAATTTCAAATATGGTAGCGTAACAATATTATATTTATTCAATAATCTGATCACTTTGTACGACCTTACCTCAGCAGTTAAGGCCCCATCAATTAGCACCTAAACTATCTCCAATTGTTGAAGCTAATATCTGATATTATGAATTCAATGCTTGTGATTTCATATCTGGTCTTAGATTTTCACCATCTCAACTGGTTCATGTTTTATCATACTGTCACTAATGATTATTGTGTCTAACCATCAGTTTAATGAATTACACTAACTTTTATTGTTAAGTTTATTTTTTATTCAATAATCTTAATCTCCATGTCAACTTTAACTTTGTGGTCAAATTTCATTATACCAACATAACTACAACCATTACTTTTATTACCATCACTTTAACTACCACCACTTTATTATTTACTGTCCATAACCATCCTAATTAACATACACCGTCGCGCACTCAATAACTTTCTTAAAAACCAACACCGACCCGCGAAAACTTGTTTCTATGTCACGCTTCCTGAAAAACAACACTGACCCGCGAAAATCTGTTCCTTGTCACGTTTCCTAAAAAACATAACCAACTCTCATCCATGTCGCCCAACCAAGATCAATCCTAAAAAATAAGACCAAACCGAGAAAAATACTACCTAATATTGGGCTACGTACATTTACTGCATTCAAACGAAGAAACATTTTTATTCAAACGGAAGAGCAAAAAAATATCCTCCCATAATAAAACCATTCAAACGAAATGACAAAAAATTCGCCTTAACTATGGGATTCAAACGGAAATACATAAATCATATATAGGTATAACACTTTAAGATCCCTCTAACAGAAATTAATTTCAATCACTGCCATCCACATATCCATTTTTCTGTCACAGAACTAGTTTATTTGATATACTTTCAATATGTCAACTTGCTTCTTTCTTAGCTAGTCATTAATACTTGTTAATAGTTGTCTGCCATTAAATTAACTTCTATAATTCAACTTATTTTATTATAACTTTTCTCTTTCTTATATATTAATATAAATAATTTTATATTTTGTAATATTTTTTCTTATATGAGTTTCATCTTCATCCAACTGATAATAAATAATATTTATAGCACTAAATTTAAAACTAACAAAACATAAATTTCATCATATTGAATTTTTTTGTCCGGAATATCAAATATTAATGTATTAATGTATTTATATAGGGAAATATGCCGTAGATATAATTACTTAAGGTTATTAGTTAAAAGATATATGAGGTTATCAAACTATTATAATAACTATACAGTAATATTAAATATATAAATATTTTTATCCCTTTGTACTTAAGCGTAATCAATACAAAATCCTTATCACATAAGAATGTAATAAATTAGATCACCGTGGTATTAATAACCGTGGTATTAATAGAGGCACAGTTACCTGAATAGTAAGGTTACTGCGATTCAATGGAATAATTAGAATAACAATTGCCAAAACTAACTTCAGTTACATTTATTGCTATAAAGAGTGATTATTGTATATTAGTGTATATTATTGTATATTATTTAGTATGCTAACTTGCATATAAAGAAAACATCAGTAACATTATTAATTAGTAGTATATTTACTCTCTAATACAGATCTCCACATTAAGTTTCTCTAGAATACATGAATAACAGACTTTATTCTAATGTACACCAAATTAACTATACAACTATATAATAATTAAAACTTACCAAATACCGACCAAACAATACATCACAGATAGACAGCATAATAAGGCCTCCGCAGATTCTCTACAGTAAAATACTTGATTCAATTTGTAATCTATATTTACTTAAATAAAAGTGATTTAAGTGACATTAACTTTTTCTAAGACATGCCAAAGCAAAAGGATACCAACCACCAATTTAGTCACAATTGTAGTTTTAAGAAGGGGTAAATTATTATATTATACAGCTCTCCATTTAAATGCATCTTATAACTACATTGTATTCATGTGCTAGTGTATTAACCCTTCACTTTGACATATTTTATATTTAAATATTATAAAATTTATAAATACTTAATAATGGGATTGGTATTCTAAAATATGTTTTCATCACTATTCATTTAAATACTGAATAAGATTCGACAATATATGTATTTTAACAATAATATCGTTAATGCATAGAAAGAAAGAGCTCAGATGGTATATAGACAGTTGAATATTTATAAATATCGTATTGATTTCACACAAAAAAATAATAGAAACATTGAGCACAAGCTATTTAAACGAGCATCGAATTCTATTTGATTTTTTAACTTATTTAACATTCTCAAGTTCATAAAATGTTATACACTAGTATATGTCGACTCAGATTCGAAACTGAGAAGGAGTAATTAACAGTTTCGAGGTTGTAATTCACTATTATAAGCTATATAATTGGGACACTAATCTTTGTATTATATTATACAGTATTAAATAAATATTAGATAGACGGTAGGAATAGTCTCATTAAGATAGAAAACCATCTCTCTATATAGCTTAAACATTTCATCTAATTATTCTAATTAGTTGCTGGTTATGCCTCTAATGCTAAACATCTTCCAAAACACAAAAGTCAATACCAACTAATAGTATAGGTTCCCAAGAGTGATTGTTTCTCGAAAAAAAGTTCAATTGGTTATATCACTTTCATATTTCGAATATTCATATTATTAATAATCATTATATATATATATATATATATATTACATAATGTTTTAATATTTATTGTTTATAATCAAAGGAATAGATTTTATTTTCAAAATCCAATGTAATTATTTGATTGGTTAATAGATTAAGTTTTGTGAATAACATGGGAGTTACAAGTTCATATTTCATATTCTAGAAGAGTTGGTACTCCCCTATCAAATACAATATTCTAATATCCATCATAATATCACCATATATTACTATATAGTCTAATATACTACACGGAATATTCATAACCAAATAATCCATACATATTAGAGCTTCACCTGGATTATAATACAATGTGACATTTATCAATCTTACCTCCTCAACCAATTCCTTCCCCCAAACATCTAATATTCCGTCATTTAACATTTATTGATACATTTGTATTTTTTCCAATTCCAATTCTACTACCACTTCCATCCAAAAAAGAATATTTTTATAAAATAGAACTTTAAAGCATACTTATATTTCAATGCACTGACTGTTTGATACCGAAATAAATCACTAACATTAATATTAGGCAAATTAGCATAATATTTTAATCAATTGTGGTAAGGTAAAATAAATATTTCAAATCTGAAACATAATACGAATATTACTTCAACACTAATTTGGGAAGGAAGTAAATTCAACTTGATCCATTTAATTAAAACTGTTTATTCGATTAAGAAGAAAAAAACATTTGGATGCCATAATTTACATTAACTGAAATTAAAAATATTTTCAGTTTGCAATAATATCTCTCGGTGATGCAATTAGAATTTAGGTTTTCAACATATATCAATGAAACAATCGCATAGAAGTAATTGTAACATTGATATATGTTAACACACACTTAATCTAATAACATGGAACTGTTCGATATGTATTAGATGCTAACACTGCAACTTATCAAAAGGTATATGTTTCTGTTCAATACTAAATCTTCAATAACAATCCAATGTCTTCCTAGAATCCAGGATCCTGCTGCCAATGTGTATATTTCTGCCACAAAGAATTCACTTGAAAAATTGTACATATAATTTCAGAACTCAATCATAAATATAATATGGGCCGCTTCTTAATATTTCCCCGTCCTCTCATCCCCCCTCTTCTCTTCTGTTACCTGGCCAATTGGTCTTTTCTTTCTATCTCAATATTTCATCTCAAATACACGAATTAGCTTATACAGTCGAAGAGTAAACTGAAATATGTTTATGGTAATATGTCTGTCAGAAGTATATACTGTATGATATATACATTAAACTACAAATAGATTTAATCCCATTGTACCTATGCAATTACACAATTGCAACATTCCATATGAGAGTGCCAATTAAAACACCATTAATAGTATAGCGAATTAAACAAAATCATGATGGAACATGACCAGAGTTGGTATAAATGGGATGTTGTGATGAGATTGATATTTTAGGACATATAATTTTGTAATGACTGAATATTTAATTGGAGTCCAGGAAATAGTATCTGGACGATAATTTATGTATATATATTATGTTCTATTTCTGTTACTCAATCTCTAATTAAGCCCAAGATAAGTGCGATAATCAAATTAATATCATTTCTTGTCACCAATATTACTACCTCTTCTAAATTTCTCATATATGTAACACATTATGGGATGGTAGATATAGGCGACTCCAACTCAATCATGTCCATCTGTGTCTGCCAACCGTTTGTCACTAGTTCTACTTGAATAAAAGTTTACTAATAATACATATTTATTGATATAGTGTACATAAAAGTATCTAATATTACAATACGCATCCAATAAACCCCATCATTTAAACAAGAAATCCAATACCGTAAGTGAAACGCATTAGAGTTAAACTCCAGGCAAAGATTGAAGTTAAAATACTAGAACTCTTAATGGTATACGACCCATTCTTGTGTGAAGCAACAGTGCTGTTGGAATGGGCGAAACTGGTGGAACTAGTAGAGATAGTTTTACCACCATGAATGGACGTACTTGAACTATCACTCTCGCTTGACGTTTTGGAAATGTCGGCTTTGTTTGAATTTACGACACTACTACGACCACTCGAGGAGGTAGTAAATTTCATTTTAACAGAAGATGTAGAGTCTTTATTGTCTGACGCTGACGAGTTCGGATCATCAATGGCTTCATAATACGTATAATTGTCAAATGGATGTGGGAATAAATCGTGCTCCCTCAACTTTTGGTAATCCCATTCAGGTGCACTTTCGGTTTTCCAGTTCCAGAAGAACCAGCCTTTGGTATAAGTAGAGAAGCTTAGCAACTGAGCTTCAATATATTTCCTAGTTTGAATCTTGTACTCTTCAGGCCATTGATCTATTAGGTTTTGAGACACACAGGTTCCATAACCAGTTCCATAATCGGATATATTGCCTTTTCCGCCTGACTTGTGAGAGGGAGGATATAACGTATTATCGAAAACCGCTCCCAATCTAATACCGTTTAACCATGTTGCACAATCAGTTAATGCAGCACTCCATCTACCAGCAAAATAAATTTGGAAACCACGATCTTGGCTCAGATATCTATATTGTCTTAGAATAGAATCAGGGATATTAGGCCAAGTTGTATTGTGGAAATTATAGGAATCGAAACAGTTAAAAAATTCTATATCTTCTTCTACTAAATTCGAGTCAGATGTATAATTTTCACCTTTATAGTAAGGACTAGTTCTATCATGCAATGGTAGGTCTAACTTAGTTTCAGAAGCAGCTGAAGCTCCGCCCTTTCTTTGTATCATAAAGGTTACATTTGGGTTTGGATTTTCCAGGTTGTCCTTTGTAGTCTGATAGGACGCAAATATATTAGAATAGAATCCGGTTAATTCTAATTCTTCATTAAAAAAATATGCCATAGGGGAAAACAATACCTCTAGTCCAGAAAGCGAAGATGGGGAATCTAGTTTTACCATATAATCAAAATAGTTCTTAAGAATTTCAGAAGTAACATCTTGGATATTTCCCAAATCAAATGTATCTCCTAAGTCATCATAACTGTTGAAGTAGTTTCCTGACTTATACACCTCATATAACTCAACTACAACCTTCAAATTATATTTTAATGCCCACTCTAAAGCTTTGTCTAATTACTTTTTTTGGTTTGAATTCACGTATGCGTCATTATGCGTTATGTTACCAGGGTACAAATTAATTTCATTATCTATTTTCCATGCCCAGTACCCAATGGGAATCTTGACATAGTTGAAACCTTCTTCACTAATCTTCTTGAAGTCGTCTTCGGTAATCCAGGTTTTGAAATGTTTGTCCAACAGTTCCTTAGCATCATCATGTCCTAAAGCTTCACATAAAGTGTATTCGTTAATAATAGTTACATTTGATCCTTTTTTTTCTGCCAGATCCATGGCGTTCTTGTACAGTGATGGTGTAATGTAAGGTTCAGTTACCAACCAACCACCAATATTATTACCTTTATACTGTCCTCGATATTCTGGACATTACTGTAACGTCTTCATCTTTTCCTAATGCAATGTTATCAATATTGATACTGAGAGCGAAATTGTAAAACACAGATAATAGTACTAATATATTTATACCTATCATATCTATACCAAGAGTTATCTATAGCGCAACTAAAACACACTTGATTATATGTCTAAAGAGAAATTGGTATCTGATAATTCTTAATCGTGAAATTCAAGAAACAGTATTAGTAACTTCAATCATTCCCGGATTTATAAAATTCAAGGCCTCCAATTTAAAAGATAGGCCAATATTGGATGTGGTTGGGGAAAATAATAAAATTTTTCCTTCCCGTTGTCCCAGCAGGGACCCTTGCTCAGCTTCCAGGGAACCGGACAGTTGCCTAAAGAAACCCAAAAATTTATTCAGTTATCCCAAATCTGAAATCGGNTAAAAATACTTGCAAAACCAAAATCTTTCCCACTGTTACGGGTTTGGCCCAACTTTGGTTACCTTTATTAAAAACCCAAAGGAAAGGAACCGGAAG
>NW_001834687.1:7758-33223 GCF_000150035.1 Vanderwaltozyma polyspora DSM 70294
CAGGGGGCCGCTAGAGAAAAAACACCCTTTTATTATAGAGAGTGTTTTTTACCTCCAAAGACATAAGTCGTTCTTTTGGTGACATCCCCGCGATGTTTACATTTGGCTAAACCTCAAAAGGGGTGTTGAAATTTTTCCCCCCCTTTTCAACCAAAGGGTGAATTAAAATTTTTAGGGAAATGTTTTAAGAGGAAATTCCCTTTAAGGCTAAACCTTCATAATTATTTATATGGTGGCGGCATTACATCCCGGGGTTGGCGGCATATTTTAAATCGGAAAATTTCCCAACCAAAATTTCATTCCAATAACCGGTTACGTTCCACCAAGCATTGTTCTTGGAAATAAGTCCATTGGGTAATCCATTCATATTTCGAATTTTGATATTATGGATAATTATGGATAAATCTAATAAAAATGTTTATATTTTTTTTGTCTATAAACAAAGAAATAGATTTTATTTTCCATTTTCATTATCGTTATTTGACTGACCCATATATTAAGCTTTGTTATCAAATTTAGAGTTAAAAGTTGATATTTATCCTCTAGAAGAGCTGGTATCCCCAATCAAATCCAATATTGTAATATCCGTCATCATATCCCCATATATTACTATATAGTCTAATATACTACACGGAATATTCATAACCAAATAATCCATACATATTAGAGCTCCACCTAGATTATAATACAATGTGACATTTATCAATCTTACCTCCTCAACCAATTCCTTCCCCCAAACATCTAATATTCCGTCATTTAACATTTATTGATACATTTGTATTTTTCCAATTCCAATTTTATTACCACTTCCATCCAAAAAAGAATATTTTTATAAAAGAGAACTTTAAAACATACTTATATTTCAATGTGCTGACTGTTTGATACCGAAATAAATAACTAGCATTAATATCTGGCAATTTAGCATAATATTATAATGAATTGAAGTAAGGAAAAATAAATATTTCAAATCTGAAATATAATACGAATATTACTTCAACATTAACTTGTGAAGGAAGTAAATTCAACTTGATCCATTTAATTAAAACTGTTTATTCGATTAAGAAGAAAAAAACATTTGGATGCCATAATTTACATTAACTGAAATTAAAAATATTTTCAGTTTGCAATAATATCTCTCGGTGATGCAATTAGAATTTAGGTTTTCAACATATATCAATGAAACAATCGCATAGAAGTAATTGTAACATTGATATATGTTAACACACACTTAATCTAATAACATGGAACTGTTCGATATGTATTAGATGCTAACACTGCAACTTATCAAAAGGTATATGTTTCTGTTCAATACTAAATCTTCAATAACAATCCAATGTCTTCCTAGAATCCAGGATCCTGCTGCCAATGTGTATATTTCTGCCACAAAGAATTCACTTGAAAAATTGTACATATAATTTCAGAACTCAATCATAAATATAATATGGGCCGCTTCTTAATATTTCCCCGTCCTCTCATCCTCCCTCTTATCTTCTGTTACCTGGCCAAATGGTCTTTTCTTTCTATCTCAATATTTCATCTCAAATACACGAATTAGCTTATACAGTCGAAGAGTAAACTGAAATATGTTTATGGTAATATGTCTATCAAAAATATACACTATATAAAATATACATTAAACTAGCCACAGAGTTAATCCCATTGCACCCATGTAATGACACAATTGCAACATTCCCTATGAGAATGCCAATTAATACATCATTAATTGTATGGCGAATTAAACAAAACCATGATGTAACAGGACCAGAGTTGGTATAAATGGGATGTTGTGATGAGATTGATATTTTAGGACATATAATTTTGTAATGACTGAATATTTAATTGGAGTCCAGGAAATAGTATCTGGACGATAATTTATGTATATATATTATGTTCTATTTCTGTTACTCAATCTCTAATTAAGCCCAAGATAAGTGCGATAATCAAATTAATATCATTTCTTGTCACCAATATTACTACCTCTTCTAAATTTCTCATATATGTAACACATTATGGGATGGTAGATATAGGCGACTCCAACTCAATCATGTCCATCTGTGTCTGCCAACCGTTTGTCACTAGTTCTACTTGAATAGAATTTTACTAATAATACATATTTATTGATATAGTGTACATAAAAGTATCTAATATTACAATACGCATCCAATAAACCCCATCATTTAAAAAAGAAATCCAATACCGTAAGTGAAACGCATTAGAGTTAAACTCCAGGCAAAGATTGAAGTTAAAATACTAGAACTCTTAATGGTATACGACCCATTCTTGTGTGAAGCAACAGTGCTGTTGGAATGGGCGAAACTGGTGGAACTAGTAGAGATAGTTTTACCACCATGAATGGACGTACTTGAACTATCACTCTCGCTTTACGTTTTGGAAATGTCGGCTTTGTTTGAATTTACGACACTACTACGACCACTCGAGGAGGTAGTAAATTTCATTTTAACAGAAGATGTAGAGTCTTTATTGTCTGACGCTGACGAGTTCGGATCATCAATGGCTTCATAATACGTATAATTGTCAAATGGATGTGGGAATAAATCGTGCTCCCTCAACTTTTGGTAATCCCATTCAGGTGCACTTTCGGTTTTCCAGTACCAGAAGAACCAGCCTTTGGTATAAGTAGAGAAGCTTAGCAACTGAGCTTCAATATATTTCCTAGTTTGAATCTTGTACTCTTCAGGCCATTGATCTATTGGGTTTTGAGACACACAGGTTCCATAACCAGTTCCATAATCGGATATATTGCCTTTTCCGCCTGACTTGTAAGAGGGAGGATATAACGTATTATCGAAAACCGCTCCCAATCTAATACCGTTTAACCATGTTGCACAATCAGTTAATGCAGCACTCCATCTACCAGCAAAATAAATTTGGAAACCACGATCTTGGCTCAGATATCTATATTGTCTTAGAATAGAATCAGGGATATTAGGCCAAGTTGTATTGTGGAAATTATAGGAATCGAAACAGTTAAAAAATTCTATATCTTCTTCTACTAAATTCGAGTCAGATGTATAATTTTCACCTTTATAGTAAGGACTAGTTCTATCATGCAATGGTAGGTCTAACTTAGTTTCAGAAGCAGCTGAAGCTCCGCCCTTTCTTTGTATCATAAAGGTTACATTTGGGTTTGGATTTTCCAGGTTGTCCTTTGTAGTCTGATAGGACGCAAATATATTAGAATAGAATCCGGTTAATTCTAATTCTTCATTAAAAAAATATGCCATAGGGGAAAACAATACCTCTAGTCCAGAAAGCGAAGATGGGGAATATAGTTTTACCATATAATCAAAATAGTTCTTAAGAATTTCAGAAGTAACATCTTGGATATTTCCCAAATCAAATGTATCTCCTAAGTCATCATAACTGTTGAAGTAGTTTCCTGACTTATACACCTCATATAACTCAACTACAACCTTCAAATTATATTTTAATGCCCACTCTAAAGCTTTGTCTAATTACTTTTTTTGGTTTGAATTCACGTATGCGTCATTATGCGTTATGTTACCAGGGTACAAATTAATTTCATTATCTATTTTCCATGCCCAGTACCCAATGGGAATCTTGACATAGTTGAAACCTTCTTCACTAATCTTCTTGAAGTCGTCTTCGGTAATCCAGGTTTTGAAATGTTTGTCCAACAGTTCCTTAGCATCATCATGTCCTAAAGCTTCACATAAAGTGTATTCGTTAATAATAGTTACATTTGATCCTTTTTTTTCTGCCAGATCCATGGCGTTCTTGTACAGTGATGGTGTAATGTAAGGTTCAGTTACCAACCAACCACCAATATTAATACCTTTATACTGTCCTCGATATTCTGGACATTACTGTAACGTCTTCATCTTTTCCTAATGCAATGTTATCAATATTGATACTGAGAGCGAAATTGTAAAACACAGATAATAGTACTAATATATTTATACCTATCATATCTATACCAAGAGTTATCTATAGCGCAACTAAAACACACTTGATTATATGTCTAAAGAGAAATTGGTATCTGATAATTCTTAATCGTGAAATTCAAGAAACAGTATTAGTAACTTCAATCATTCCTGTATTTATAAAATTCAATGCCTTCGATTTTATAAGATAGGCAAATATTGGATGTGGTTGTGGAGAATGAATAAAAATTTTTCATTCCTGTTGTCTCAGCAGTGTACCTTGTCCAGCTTCCATGGATACCGTACAGTTGCCTAGAGGAACCCCAACAACTTATTCAGGTTATCCCAGATCTCGAGATCGGGTTATAATAACTCTGCAGAACCTAACATCATTTCGCACTGCTACGTGGGTCTGTGCACAACCTTTTGATTACCTTTTATATAGTAAACAGTCGAAAGGAACAAGGAACCAGTGAAGGAACTGAAGAGATACCCAGTCAGTTCTTCGAAAATGTGTATTATTTCTGTAGAGCTAAGTTAACTCATACGTTATAGATACCTAATAAGAGTACGCTTAATAAGTGTTAGTGTTGCTTTTATGATTCTTTTCGTCTATACTCCGGAGACTACTATATTTTAATACATATTGATATTATTAAAGAAATTAGATATTCTTCTTTTAATGTACAAGGTAAGTATTTTATTTATAATAATATATATTAATTTGGAATAGTAGTTACTATTTAGCTTCATTAACGTTAATAATAATAATCTTTCCCTTTTGGAGAAACACATCCTTGTTTAACCCTTTATCATTGACCTCTTTTAAGTAATTTTTATGTCAAGTACATCATTTTTACTAATATGTAGGTTTTGATGCCAATCAAAACTTACAAGCATTCTCCAAGCTAAAGCAGGTGCTACTAAGCATCAAAATATCGTCAATGAAGTAGATGGTATATCAGTCTCTTGTTATCCAGGTAATTTAAAATCAGACTTAACCAGAGACTATGGGGCTATTTCAGGATTCCTTATCAGAGCTGTTTGTAAGGATGTTATCTTCGGTGAATACTCAAAGTTGTATGCCGCCTTATCGCCTGAATTAACTACTAATGACCAAGGTTCTTATGTTGTACCATTTGGTGAGGTCCGCAGTCCTAGAAACGATATAAAGGTTGGATTGACCAATGAGTCTGACTTGAAGTTCTATGACTTAGTCGAAGATATGATTAAGGCTTCTTTTTAAAGTTAATTTTCTTGCATTTTATTTCCTTCCTGTTTTATTCCACCATTTTGTAATATGCCTGTTTAAATATAATCCCATTGTTATAGTACCATTAAATATTAAGGCATATTAATCTAAGATCAAGTAAATATTACTCTGGTACCTGTGATATTAGGAAAATATTATCCCTTTTTTTTAGTGTATTATCTAGATTACTTTGTATATTACCTTCATATATTAATTCATTATTTCTAGTGTGATAAATATACTCGCTATCTTAAACAATAAAATAATAAAATATTGCCTATACTTTGGGACAAAAATATATTATCTATAATTATCTAATATTATTTGATGTGGATTTCATTTTGAATTAATCTTATTAAACCAATATGAAGAGAAATAATAACGCATGTACCGTAACGAATAACTTCTTGACGGAGCACTGTTAATATTCTGTTGTAACTATACAGTTAAAAGATAAATATCAATACACTTTCGTTTTTTAGTATTTGGTTCAATACGAATAAAAATTAGTGATAACTTACATACTGAAATGTAATTGTATCTAATTCATTTAATTAGCGATCGCTAATAAATCAATGGACACCCGACCTGTATATCTCATCGCTGATTTTAAAATAAGAAGAATTATTAAATCTGGAGAGAGATATCTATTTTGTTCATTACCTACAAAAAAAGGTGATACAATTGAAGGCCATTATGAATAAATTAGCTACAACTTTAATTTTATTACATGAGATAGGTAGGTCTGTAACGGCTTTGGTTTTAACCTCTGTTATTGCTTTGAAATTCTCTGGTTCAATCTTTGAATCTTGCATAATTTAAATTGAAATATCTAGGGACTCAAGATCAAATACTTTCTCAGGCTAATGTTAAATCAATTAACAATAGCACTAACTTTAAATAGAGTTTCTTAGCAAGAAGTTTATTTAAGGATCTTGTTTCACCGCTTCTTTTCGCAACATTTTCAGGACATATGTTGTGACGTCAAAATATTAACAAAATCTATAGAAATGCGAAGAGAAGATTTGTAGCACTTTAGGTTACGTGTGTCATTGGTCACATCTGTCAAGCGTAGATTAGTTCTAGTCAATAAAAGAACTGCTCTATGAACCCCAGTCACAATAGAGATACAACAGTGCTAGTTTATAGGAATTGGTAATTAATCACCCAATCTATTGACCTGTTAGACAAGAAAAATTTCCATGTTTCTACCTACCCAATCTACTTAGAAGATTCTAATAACATAAAAGAAGATATAATCCCACGTAATGCATTATCCATCACTGAAATACTCTATTGTATATTAAGCCTTTAATAAACAACTAATAAAATTAATAAGATAAGTACATAATAGGATAGGATTTTAAGGACATTAGATACTTATTATATATAATAGTTCACAACGTTGCACTAAATAATCGAGTTCTATCCGAGGTGTGAACTAGAAAGTTTCTTTCTGAATATTTCTATATCCTGTGCCAGTCAAGGCAATAAAAAAACAAAATATTGAGATCCTGTAGTAGTCATTTTATTTTTCCATGTAAAAAGAAAAATGCTTAGTATATCAGGATTATACTGTCATTATGATTTACAATATCTATTTATAATAGTAGTACTTATCTAAATTATCTAATTTAGTTTGAATCAACTATTAAATACCTATATTTTTCAGCGAATCTATTACTCTTTTTATAGAGATCAAATGGGCAATTTGATATGAACTGTTAAAATCACTCACCTTTGATCCATAGATAATTACAATAAAACACGAATTTCAACTTGTAATATATACTAATACATACTAAAAGAAAAGGAGCCGCTAATTTTCAATAGTGATTAAATGTAATTAGAATAAAATAATATTTCTTTATTATTATAAACTTAGCTGTATTAGATATACTTAGTAACGTTTTCAGGTACATCAATAAATAACCTACCATCTAAAAATTGTTCAGAAATACCTAGATGGTACAATATACTTGCAACTATGAACTGATATGGATTTACATGACCTTTAACTATTTCGAAAGCACTGAGAATGATATATAATAATGTTGCGAAAACACCACATGTCCAATTGACTACAGACGCATCTATATTACTTAATACTTTTAATAACTTAGGCAATTTAAATTTACCACCTTTTTCAATTAATCTAATCAAACTTGCTATGGTTATAATGTTGATAACTATGGAAAAAGCTGCTATCAGAGCTAGTTGAACACCGTTTCCAAATGCATATTGAACTTTAGCTGAATGAAGATACTCATCGAAAAAAAAATCTAGTGCAATGGCCGACGAAAAACCAACAGAAATTGTGGAGCATTTAAATAGAAATGAGGCTTCTTTCTCGAGAATTTTCATCAAATTAGCTTTTTCTTTATCATTCATAGGAACCATATTATTTTCGAGATCTGGTTCTTGGAAAGTATCTTCAGGCTGTTTCTTCATGTTTGCATCATTGAATTGACTTTTTTCTTCTGTCATGGTATTCTACAATATATATTTTATCCTTTAAGATTTGGTGATCCAATGGTAGGTATCTTTTCTCAATAAATTAAACATAAAACTTCTTATAAGATGCTTCCTTATTAAACATATTTTGGTTGCCATTTTATTATAATTTAAACTTTATCGCGGGTTGCCATGGGAGAGAGTAAAAGAAATGACGTAATGCTTAATAGTCGAAAAAGATGCATATCAATGAAACAGACCAACAAATTCGAAATGTATAGATGGATGATGCCAATTTAATGGTGAAGTCGGAATAGAATGAAATCTATTGGAAATGTAATATGGGTTTAAACCAATGCAGATATTTAATTAAGGAATATTAAAATCGTAGAAGAGCTAAACATTTGAGTTTTGATAGACAGGAATAAATTAATATATCAAATTCCTCATCATTAAATATATATAGCAAGTTTATAAAATACTTGTCTTGGGTGTCATACCTTTTCTAGTAGAATTAATAAAGATATATAATCTAAAATTAATGACAGAACTGATCAAAAAAGTACTGAGATTTATATAATTGTTCTTATTAATATTTTCTAAGGCCACAAATACTTATAAATATTTACCAGTATCGATTACAGGCAATATAATTATGATAATCATAACGATTAGTTGCCTATTTTAATTTAGAGACTTTTGTAGACTAAATTGCATATTCGCTAGTGGAGTAATAATCCATAAGCAAAGTGGTCTATCAGCATAAAATCAAATAATCTCATATATAATAAATACTAGTAATACTATCTAAGAATTATAATGGATATATATATTAATGATTTTGAAAATGAAAGACATTACTTAAAATTACAAATAAAATAAATCTCTAAAAGAAAGAGGATAAGAAAATTATACTGAAAGTCAAGATTAAGCTCCAGTGCAAAATGGAGTTCAAAATTGCATGATCTTTAATAGAAGAGGAACCATTTCTGTTGGAATCTACATTATTGATAGCGTGAGTGGATGTAGTAGAATTGCTAGTTTGAGTTGGAACTCTAGAACCACCAGTTAATGTTGATGATGTAGAGCTGACACTTTCAGTAGTAGCCCTTGAGTTGGAACTACCAGAGGTTGTGCTTATAATGGAGATCATACTAGTAGTGAAATCGTCAGTGCTCTGAATCAAAGTAGTTGAGCTATTCTCTTGGGTAAGAGTGGTGCTGTTATATTCTTGAGTTTGAACAGAAGAATTGGCGCTATCTACAGTTGTTGTGGAATTAAGGATACTAGAAGAACTTGAATCGCTGCTATTCATGGATAGAGATGAAGAAAGAGCAGAAGACGAATTTTCTTCATCAGTAATAGACAATTTTAAATCGCCATTTCTATTATAATAAGTAAAATTATCAAATGGATGAGGAAACAAATCATACTTTCTTAATTTTTGATAATCCCATTCAGCTGCACTTTCTGTTTTCCAATTCCAGAAAAACCAACCTTTTGTATTTGTATAATAATTTGATAATTGTGCTTCAATGAACTTTCTGACTTGAATTTTATATTCTTCAGGCCACTTATCAATGGAGTTTTGAGAAACACAGGTCTTAGCACGGAAACCATAGGTTGATTCAGCATCAAGATCAGTGGGGTTCCTATATATTGTCTGATCATACAATGCCCCAGTATTAATACCGTTTAACAATGTTGCACAATCAGATATAGCACCACTCCATCCACCGATGTAGTTTATAGGGAAGTTCGAATCTTTTGATAAACCTCTTGCATATGTCTCAATATTTTTAATGGATTTGTTTAGGCCATTGGCATAAAATTGTGCATTGAAACCTCTGAATACAGCCTCATCTGCTTCAACTAAACGTGAATCAGAAATATATCCTTCGCCCTTATAATATGGACTAGAGCTGTTATGTAATTGTTGATCTAAATCTTGAGAAGTTAAGTCTACTATACCAAAACCTGGTTGAATTCTGAAAGTTACATTTGGGTTAGGTTCCTTGATACCATCCTTTATTGTCTGGTAAGATGTAAAAAGGTCGACATAAAAGTTGACAAGACGGTCATCAGACATTTGAGTAACAGTTATTGGTGCAAATGTTACCTCTATACCGGAAAGAGAGGATGAATTTGAGAAGTAACCTCAGTGGAATTTTCTTTTGTCCAAAAAGCAGTTAATAAATCAGAGATATCATAAAAGTAGTTTGTAGAATTTTGAACTGCATACAGATCAACTAAAACTTTTAAATCATATTTCAAAGCCCACTCTAAAGCATTATCCAAACAATCTCTTTGAATGCTGTTCACGTATGGATCATTGAAAGCATAATTTCCAGGATACAAATTAGTGGTATTGTCTACCTTCCAAGCCCAATAACCAATTGGAATCTTAACATAGTTAAAACCCTCTTCACTAATTTTCTTAAAATGTTTATCTAACAATTTTTTGGCATCATCGTATCCTAATGCTTCACATAGAGTATATTCGTTAGTGACATTGATATTTGACCCTTTCTTCTTTGCAAGATCAATAGCATCTTTGTACAATGATGGGCTAATATAAGGTTCAGTAACAAGCCAACCACCAAGGTTGATACCCTTATATTTGGTTCCGTAGTTGGGAACAATATCATCGTTGTTTTCTCAGGCAAATAAATCAGCTTCTAATTTTAAACTGAGGGCTAAATTAAATAAAACACATAATGTTGAGAAAAATATAATGCAAACCATAATAAGTTAAAGATTCAACAGTATATGTATAGTATAACTGAAATGCAAATTTTGTTTCAGAATTCTCTATAAATGTCAAAAAAGAGATGACATCAAAATCTGCAGTACTCATTTATGCACACACTTCATCGTTTCCCATCATATCTAGAAAAGACCAAAATTCAAATTTTCTGGAAAGATAGATAATTGAAATAAAATATTCAAAATTGAAACATATCGTCATATATATAAATTAAGATCTCATATTATCAATATCTAACAAATACCTTCAAATTTTGAATGTCACGAGAAACATTAACCGGAGATTTCAATCACATTACCATATTGAGTAAACTCACCTACAATTAAAATAATTTACCAACAGCCATTGATACAGAATTCAATATAAATTAACCCCCTAGGCCAAAATATGATCCCCTTATTCTTCAATTAATTATAAGAAAACTCTGAAAATTGTCTCTACATATCGAATCTATCTAAATCTCAAGGTCTGATTCTAATATCTTCCAAACAAAAGCTTAAAAGTAACTATGGGATAACATAAACTGACTGCATGAGTTCCCTGAACAAACTTCAGTTACGATAATGAAAAACATTTGCCCAGCGGCTCGAAAGCAATAAGGGACAATTGAAACGTAAATAGTTGATGCTTTTACAGCTCTTCGATTGCATAAATATGACTTATTGCTACAAAGATCAAATTACAGAACCGTTTTCTAATCATTTGTTGGTTAAAATCTACGTCATTGATAGATATCTCGTGTGATTCTTACGATTATTATGATGAATTAGCAACCAAATCATATGGATGATCTTTTACTTTAATTAAAATGATTCTATACTAAAAATAACCACCTCTTTAGTATAATAAGTTTGAAGGATAATAACGCTTTTTATCTTTTGGCTGACTTCTTTTCATAAGCTGCAATGCTTTTTAGTCTCATGAGGGTTAAATGAAGCTTATATTTTGTATCTGTGCGTTGTGATTATGGAGGTCAGCTAGAATATATTGGTAGCAAATCGATCATTCTTATTGTTATTATTGTATCGATTATTTAGGTGGCACCTCCGTTTTAAAACAATACGAGATACGTAATAAAGTTTTCTTAATGAATGATTGCATGAATATATATGTGAATGGGTCAATAACTCCATTTATAACAATAATAGTAATATTCTTGATAAACAAATTTCAAGGTAAAAATAATATCTATTTAAAATCTCAAAATTTTACATCCATTCATTGCAACCATATACAAAATTCAAGATACTAGCTAAACTTCATTCCAAAATGTTATTTAACGCAATGGTATATTGCGGCTTGATTTAAGGTTCATTTCATTTATAGTAGCAAAACTCAAGAAAGTAGATAAAACCATTTTTACAGTTACTTGAAATGAATGAAATATCAGTACTGTACATACCTTAATGTTTATCTTTTAATTTCAACTCTTTTCAGTTGAAGATACGTATTACCATAGGATTCAACTGGCTTTTGTCTTTCGAAAAGCTGATGCATGTGAAATTTTTAAAGTTAGTTAAGCCTTGTTTCCATTTCGAAAGTACTACCATGCACACATGAGAAAAATCACGATTTTATTCAAATTAGCTAAGAATAATAGCTACATATCTTAGCTCTGTTATAGAAACATTCGTCAAGAAATAAGTTTTGGTTTTTCCTTCTAGAAGAACTCAGTGCTCCCTGTATCTGCTTATAAAGACTAAAAGTAGGTGATTTTACTCCCATATTATTTTATCTGATAAATTAAAACCAAAAGAACAGTGACGAAAAACATAGGTATATATTCTATAGATGTCGATAGCTTACTAATATAACATGGTCAAGTTTACAATTAATTACTCAGCAATGTTATCGAATTTGTAGCCTCATCTTGACACTTTCCTTTTTATTCCAGCTGAAATTTTGAAGGGACATACGAATTTTTGAAAAATTATGCCACCTATATAAGGGAAGACTTCTGGAAATGTGATATTTTGAAAAGTTCAATTCCAATTGCTGAAAGGATGATACATCAGAACTTTATATTCACAAGAATAGGATACCTTTTTGTTAAATTGAGTTACCTCTAATTAGATATACGATACGAATCCAAATTTATTAATAATGACAGAACCAGCCCCACCTATTAGCAAGATTAAAACCTTATATGACGTGTATTATAGTTTTAGACCAAACAAACCAACATTTCTACCTGAAGACTATCCAGATTTAACTGGTAAGACTGCAATCGTTACAGGATGTAACACTGGTATTGGTTATTTTGTCATGAAACTTTTGTATTCCAAGAATTGTAATGTAATTGCCGTTGTAAGAACTGAATCTAAAGGGATCGAAGCTCGTGAAAAAGTTCTTGAAGAAATCAAGGAATCCAATGGTTCTATATCAGTAGTAGGTGGTTGTGACTTATTAGATATGACAAGTATTAAACCTGCTGCAGATAAGGTTAAACAAGCTTTAGGTGACAAACCCTTAAATATTATTATTCATAATGCAGGGTTGCTGTCCAGTTCTAATGATGGTTTTTCTAAGCAAGGCGTTGAACCAATGTTTTCTACTAATGTTATGGGACCTCAACTGTTGCAACATTTCTTGGATCCATTGTTTTTGAAAAAAGATTCTGATCTCAAAAGAATTGTTTGGGTTAGTTCAGGTGCTCATTTAGTTGCTTTCTCCCAATACGGTATCAATTGGGAAAATCCTGGCTTTATTAATGTACCTCTAGACAAGAGGCCAGAATATAAGACATTATATGGTCAATCGAAAGCTGCTAATATTTTACAGGCTAAGGCTTGGTATACTAAAAATCAAAAAATTGCAGATGAAATTGGTTGTGTGTCTGTTTCGTGTTACCCAGGTAATCTAAAGTCTGAAATATCAAGAGACTTTGGTACTATTTCAAGATTCGTTATTATGTCATTATGCTGGGATGTTATTTATGGTGCTTATTCGGAATTATATGCTGCTCTATCTCCTGATTTAACAGCCAAAGATCAAGGTGCTTACGTTGTACCATTTGGTGAAGTCCAAGATCCTAGAAATGATTTGAAAGTGGGTTTAACCAATGGAAGTGACCTGAAACTTTTCGAAATGGTGGAAGATATGATTAAGGACTATTTCTAATATAGCAGTTATAATATTCTACTATTGTTATTAGAATTCAATTCTTTATCCTTCCTATAAATGAAACACGAAACTTAACCAATTTCAACCTTCGACAAACCATTCGTCGTCATGTTATGTCAGAAAATGGTATTTGGAAGTTAGGAATTTTATTTTCTGGGTTCTTTGAAAATTTGTGCTCGTTTTTCTATTTAGAATATTTCTAGACTATCTTGTATATTACGTTAGATCTTTAAATATGGACAATAAATTCATATATATGTATATTTTACCATATCTTGTAATATAACAACATGTTGGGATGGTTACACGGTAATCCGTATCCTTGTCAATTGGTACATTCACAGTTATTATTTGTGCTTGTACGTTTCAACTTTTTGGTAGCGACAGTTTGGGTGTCTGATCTGGTATGAACATAAGGGCAAAACAAAAGTCTGAGATGACTATGACTCTTGATTATATCGAGTCAGTCATTCTTTCAAGGATATCAATAGAGTTGTCATTGATATCATGATGAATGGTATCTAATATATCTATACATTCAAGTGTGCTCTGGGTTAAACTAGCTAAATGTGTCTCAGATTGTGGACCACGTAACCTTAGACAAATTGATGGTTATTAATGACTATTGTAGACACTATAAAACTTTAGGCAAGAAAAGAATTATTGTCAATAGAGTGAGTTTCATAAGAAATTCAAACCTCATATAAAATGAGAACTTAAATCATATTAACTTAAGTAGTTAATCAACGTCATTCCGGTATATTAATGATCGCAATGCTCTCTCATCTGCATTAAAGATATTATATGTGCAGTGTTAGATAAAAGAGAATCTTTTCATTATATTATCTTTAAGGCTACAAATATATGTAATATGAAAGTAAAAGCTTGCTAATAACATGATATTTGTATAAAGAACAAGAGAGGTTGTTATCTGTATTCCTTTTAGATGAATCCCCATAAAAAATGTAAGATCTTATATAATTACAGTCAGTGTTCTTTTAGTGCCTCAAAATTAAATTACTATTATATTTAACGGTAAAAGCTGTGACCATGATATCCTACCTCTGTCAAAGTTCAATAAACAAATAAATCATTTTATGGGAACAATTGTTAATGAAGGTGGGAACTACCATTTAAAGGAGATCATAAAACAATCTAGGAACAGGAGAAAATTTCCTACTTAGTAATGATGGCCAACTATTACATAGATATAGTTCTTTATTAAGTTTCTTCAACTTAACTGACCTAAATTCTAGAAACCTGGATTACTTAAATATTACACTATGGTATTATTTACGGGGAAATATGTAAAGTAAAGGCTATCAAATGTTTTAAATAACATATTTCCAAGCTTTGGATCAAGTGAAGAAGGGTCCTGTTAGAGGCAGATAAGGGTAGTTTACAAATCGTTGTGAATAAAAAGATAAGAACAAATATAGTCAATAGAATTTAATTGATAATGTTATATACTAATATTGTAAGTGGAGTACAATTCTAAACAGAAATTTCTGTCATATCTGTATTCTGTTAGTTAATGCTATTTGTATAAATGATGTAAATATATTTCAGTTTCCTCTATCATGTGGTATTCATATTGGGTCACCTAAAGATCCAAACAAAACATATTTCATGATAATTGTTAACTTATATGAAGTTTATGAGCTTAAATATTCCAAAATAATTCCTATAGATTAACTTCATGAAATTATACATAAAAAAGGATATGATACTGTGCTTTGGGGAATTTAAAAATATATTATTTGAAGCCGCTGAAAGTGTTCTGGTTATCTTAAAGACTTGATTTATGAACAAAAGCAAGATAAAATATACTTACTTTTCTAAGAAGAATTAAGTACATTTGAATGTTAAAATAGCCAAAAGAATGAGAAATTCTTTCAATTTGATATATTATTCATCACTATATAGATGTTTGTGGTCTTTTATGATATATTTTCTACTGAAACCTAAGATTGATCGCAAAACGTATCAATGATAGCATTTCTTCAATCCATGGTTGATAAACATTATTGTACTAAGAATAATTCAGATTTCTGAGTGACTTTCCTTTTATACGTAAAGTTAATCGGCCAAGCAATTCAATTATCGAGCCAGTACATTCTCTAAGTGATCTCTGCATGTCACTGTTGGACATATTCATTTGAAAGCTTTTTATTTACTGATCGATTGATGAATATTGAGGCACAAATGGGCTATAGATATAATCTATTTCTTCAACCTACTTAGATAAATTTAAACCATTTAACAATGACTATAGGACAATAAATAAGGTGATTCCTATAAGCTGTATTATCAAAATTGTGCTTGAAACCTTAAAACGTCGACATATTATTTCGCAAGACAACTTATCTGTGAGCCAAGAAATACATGTATAAATATATATGCTTGTCTGGTCATATATAAAAATTGCTTTAATTCTGATAAAGATGAACCTTAGCCTAAACAGCATACTCAGGTACGTTGCTTCTCCTTAGTATCCCCAAATTACGACTCGGTGGAAAAGCACTTAAGTTTCTGGAATATTAGTTATTATAATTTGATTATTAAAATTTGACTGTCATTAAAGGATATTTTAGCCATATATTTGGATACTTATTATTTTTTGGACAGTAAGTTAGAATGTTATCAATGTGATTATCTCTTAGAATTTGAATTACAAGATTGCATTCTTCTTGGAAACTTTATACGTTACTAAATTTGACAGTTTTATCTAGATAATTGCTCTGATTTTATTCAAGCATTTGATAGATAACGTTGAACAATTATCTAAACTTTACAGTAGAAGCTTTTGATTTTGATAAAATATTGGCACTCTTGAGTTATAATCAAAACGATTTATTGCTACATATGGTATATACATGGTAATATACATTTGTAAATTAAATAGTAACAGAAGTGGAAGGACTCCAGGGTGTTCTTAATGAGATATTTCTAATAAATTATCAAGAAATGGTAGCAAAATACTGATAGTATAATTTACAAATGGTTTAATCTTATGATGAATATTTAATAGGTTGTTATAGATCTACCATACCCCTAACGATTAAATATATTTCATAGCATCATCTGGTACTCCTACAAAGAAATGTGAATCTAGAAACTCTTTGCTACAGCCCAAATGGTTTAAAATACTTGCAAATACGAATTGTAATGGAGTGAAGTCTGCTTCAACTACTTTACAAGATAGAACAGCCGTTGCGGAAATAGCAATAAACCCTAAAGACGCAAATTTGGCATTTCTCAATGCATTAGGACCAAATGATCTTAAATATAAGAAGATATTCACAGCTAACATAAAAATTGCAACCAGAATATATTGAACTTCTGGACCAAATGCATATTCAACACCTTCTTCCTTTTTAGTAATCAAATAAAGTAAATACAAACTAATAATTAGATGAGTAGCTACACTTCTCCATAATGGCATTTTAACATCATCACTAGTTTCTTTGGCTTTAGACTTCTTAGCTATAACTTTGTTCTTTCCATCATCAGATTTCTTCTGATCAACAGATTTCTTTTTAGATGATGTGGTAGTAACAGATTTTTCAGATGCTTTCGTTGCCTTCTTTGACTGTCTAGCTCTCATTACTACTTAAATGAATCTCTAACTGATCTTGATTGATCCAATAATTGCCTGTCTAGTACCTCTTGTCATATCTTTTCAGTTATATTTTGTTGTTATTTGTTTCTTCATCGTAATTTAAACGTTGTCCTTCTTTCTTCCATCGTCCTTCAGGTTTAATGAGAGAGAAAATCATTTTATTTAAAGGGTAATCGATAGTATTATCAAGGTTAAGGTAATGTTAATTAATGCCTAATAAAACCATGAATTATGTGGAGAGATTGAGTCTGCAAGTACATGAACTATTTGACCTTACTTATAGACAGAATGTTAATCTTCTCTTAACTGTTATTGAAGGAGGGGGGACGAGGTGGTAAAACTAGGACATTGATGTTTTATCTAAAGGAAACGTAAGACTGTTCTTTTTGGGTAACTTGACTAGGGGAGAAAATAATTGATTATAAAGCAAGATTATCATAGATTTTTGCAGAGCAATTCTTACACACCTATATAGATACTACTAGTTATTTTACTATAATAAGATTTATTTGCAAGGACTGCCATTAGATATAATGAAGTATCATCTTATGCTTCTTTATGGAGTCAGGAAAAATTGATTGATTCATTTTACCTACATAAACTTACAAAGTATCAATTTGAGTTCTTTGATTGGGACTTATCTATACATATTAATTGGTTAGCAATAAGTATTGCTATTGGTCCCCATTCCATTTTAAATATGTAATTGATAATCCCCGTTTGAGGAACAAAGGTCATACCGGTAATCAAATTTTATTGCACGACTAGATAACTTAACATTTCAGCTAATAGGAAAGTTATAAAATTCTCTAATATTGCATCACCTCTTGATTGATCTGGGTTAAAGTATCATCTTCGGTTTCCCAGAGGTAACATGATACATATGCTTCTTATTCTCTCGAAAACCTATATATATATATATATATAAGAAATATTCATTAACTGTTTCCTATAACTGTTTCTTTACTTCCCTTGAACCAACGGATGTGATTTTTATTGGTTGCAACTTCTAGAAGACGATTCTTATTTTATCATCATGTTCATCCTGTTTTGTAATGAAATAAGGGATTTAGATCAAAGCGAAATTCATTCTGGTCTCTTGACATAGATGTACACCTGGTTAAGGCCTTTATGGCTTCACCGATTGAGATAATGTTAGTCTATTTCCTGTTTAACTTTGGATATGATATAACTAAATAATTTGTAGATAATACTTGTCATCAATAATCATCTAATATTACGTGAGTGGATCTCTGAATTGAAAGCCCTTAATTACGATTTGGTATGTTATCAAGTGTTTATGACAGTTGGATAGAGCTCCATTCTTATAAAGTTTAATTTTAATTTATATATCCAAGATATAAGAATAATCTTGAAATATGGGAATGTCTCCAAGTGTTAAAGTATACTCACTGAAATAATTTTATCAGCCCTTCTTTGGTAGAAAGTTCTATTTCTACAATATTTTAAAAGATGTGGTTTCTTTGTTTAATTAAAGTACCAAGCATTTACTGATCCATCAGTAGGTAATGTGGCTATTTCTGTAGGCAATGTAGTTATAACTATATTGGCTTCAATTGTGTATTTTCGAGTATTGATGAAGAGACTGTATTGATATTATAGATTTTACATAATAGCTTGGCTGATATATAATAGAGTATGTAGTTGGATACTTTGTTCTTGCGTGAGACTCAGTCTTGGAAATCTCATCGGTCAATTTCTCTTGTAATGTGACATTTTGCTGAAAAAGTCTTCCTGTCACAAATTTCTTATTGAACATTTATATATTATTGTTCTCAGAACTCTTTTAAAGGATGTCTTCTACTATCTCATAACTACTATTTGGGATAATTAAAAGTTGTCGAATCACCATCATAATGGTTTTTAAGATAAAAGTAAAATATAAATAATGATTTGTTTGGCCAAATTTGGTTTTGAAACAAAAGTTTTCAATAACAATTTTTGAATTTCCAACTAAAAGTTAAACCGAATGTATATTTAACTACATACCAATCCTATTATCTAATATTACAATAAAGTATGATGCCATTCCTGTTACCAATAAAATCTTCAACAGAATTTTTAATGCCCGTTCTATTGATTATTCATTGGTATTGCTGTCATGTTTCGAAATATAGCTTGGAATTCATGGTTTTCAAGGTGGCAAAAGAGGGGGAAACATAAAATTTCAATAATAATTATTTATCTAGTAAAGAAACATCCAATACTTAGACCTTTACATATCAATCTTTACCCATTACATTTCTGTCTTCTAGTACTAATTGCTTGTTGCTATACGGTTTTTATTCCACTATAATTTCAGTCATCATCAACGACAATTTGCTTACATTTATCATTAAGGACCCAATTTGAAAAAAAGTATTGGCGATAATAATGAAAAGTTGAATAAATAGCCAACACAATATAAAGAATGAAGAATAGGTATATGACTGATTATTTAAAGTGTATTCTATTCGAATAGGAGAGGCACCAACAAGCTAGATATCTAAGAGAAGTATGCAATCAATGAATGTGCAGCCCCAAGTGTTCCCGGTAGGCGGGGGTCAGTTTTTCAATCAACATCAAATGAATGAACCACAAGGTAATCTGGGTAATAATAATCCTCATATTTTTTCACCACAAGTCAATCAAGCTAGGTTGCTTGCTCAACAACATCCTGTTTCTGGAGAAGTTCCTGGATTACATCTAATGAATAATGGTCAAGATATGACTGGGAATTATATTTTGAAACAAAAGATGGAGAACGTACAAGGGCAACAACAAGGACAACAACAATTCAATGTCAACGCCAATGTTGGCCAAAATATGCCTCCTGGTTTGAATGTTTATCAGCAAGGAGCTCCCGGTTTAGTAAGACCTTTAAATTCACAAATGCCCAAACAAATGGGTGTAACGGCCAACACACCAGTTCAAGCCAATGCTATGATGCATACAATGTTACCTCCTCCAAACCAATTGTTTATACGTGAAGTTTGGAAAGGTAATTTGCATTCAGAGTTTTCCCTTTTACGAAGAATGATTCAACAATACAATCAAGTTTCCATTAGCACAGAATTTGTTGGTACCTTAGCAAGACCAATAGGTAATTTCAGATCAAAGACAGATTATCATTATCAAACAATGAGATCCAACGTTGATTTGTTGAACCCAATACAAATTGGTATATCTATAAGCGATATTAACGGTAAGAAGCCAGAAAACGGACCCTCTACATGGCAATTTAATTTTAGTTTTGATATCACCAATGAAATGGTTTCTGGAGAATCGCTAGAATTACTAAGGAAATCAGGAATAAATTTTGAAACACACAAGAGTAATGGTATCGAAATTTTCGAATTTGCCCAATTAATGATGGATTCAGGGTTGATTTTAGATAAAAGCATCACTTGGATCACATTCCATGCCGCATACGATTTCGGATTTTTAATCCATCTCCTAATGAACGACGTGATGCCAAACAATATGAAAGACTTCGAATGGTGGGTCAACAAATTCATTCCAAACTTTTACGACGTCAATCTAATTTATAAAGTCATCACCGATTTTAAACAACAAATGCAATCGCAACAACAGCAACAACAACAACCACAACTAACGCTAATGTCACTATCCGACGAATTAGGGTTCCCTCGCTTCCCACTATTCACAACTACTGGAGGCCAAAGTTTACTAACTCTATTGGTATTCTCACAATTACGTAATCTATCAATGCATAAATTACCAAATGGCGCAGATTTCACAACTTACAAAAACCTAATGTACGGCATAAACAGCGAATAAAAAACGAAAGAATACCAATTCAAAAAGCATCACTTATCCCACATATATAGATCATGTTTACCCACCCATCTGTAACCGTTAATTGTACATATTAAACTACATTTTATTACTTTAAGTCATCTTCTTCTTCCTGGTTCTTGACATCTTAACTATGTGATCCTTCGTTAACATTAGAGGGATGACCTTACCCGGACTTTAAAATTTTTCACCAATTTAAGATTTTTTTTCCTCTTTCTTGTCAATAAGAGAGGAAGAAAAATTGGCTAATCAATTGATTTATTTAAAAAATGGTTGATTAATTGGATAAGAAATAGGTTGAAACAGTTACTGAAACTCGAACTATCGTTAGGATACAGGTGGTTACTTGTTTCGTAGCGAGTATAGGGAAGTTTTAATCCTTTTGAAGGATCCCATTCTGTTAAAAATTGGTGAAAAAAAAAGAAAGCATTACTCATTTTATTATATTGTTATTGTAACAATTTTAATAAAATAAAGTTAAAAGAAAGAAGTTAATTGTGTGGAGATTAAGAGGTCTACTCATAGTTTGAGAGCTGATATACGTTATTGGATTGATTTTATTACTGTAAAAATACAAACCAAGAGTGCAAACGTATTCGCTTATTTGATACTCTACTTTAAAGGAAGAAAAGAGAGAGTGTGTGACTGCGAGGAAAATTTGTATCTATACAAATTATAAGAGAAATCAGAGTACTCGAAGACCTTGGGATCCAGTTTTGTTTGTTAATTGCAACTGAAGGTCCACAGTGTATTTTATGCTCATATATGAAACCAGGGATAAAAGTTTAAGTTTCATTATTTGAATACAACAATTTTATTTTGACATTTCATTGAAAATAAGGATCAACAGAAACGCACATAATAATATAAAATATTTTTGTTATTTATTGCATAAAAGTGGATTGTTAGTAGGAAAAAGAAATTGGATTCAAGTGAAAGAAATTTGAAATCCAGCGCTAGATATTACACATTTCCCTCTATTGGTTGTCCAAGAACAAATATAAAGCACATCTCAAAGTGATATAATTCGAGATTAATAATATGACAGCAACTGTAGTGGAAATTGGCCACTTGTTTTTGAAAACTTATTATGAACGTATGAGCAAAGACCCTTCAAAGGTCTCTGCTTTATACTCCAACACTGCGGAATTAACCCACATTAATTATCAATTGGATTTTAAAGAAGATTTAATTACTGTACCTACAGTGAAAATAACAGGTAAAGAAAACATTAGTAAATTCTTCACTAGAAATAATAAAAAAGTTTGTGATTTAAAGGTTAAGATTGACTCCTGTGATATTCAATCCACTGGGGTGTCTAGATCAGGTGTTATCATATTAACTACGGGTGAATTGTTTTGGACTGGAACCCCAACTTACAGATTTTGTCAAACCTTTGTATTGGAGCGTATAGAAAATAATGCTAATGCCTTAGACATTGTCAATGATATCATTAGATTTATTCCTGAACCTTCTTATGAATATCAAATACAGCCTTCCAATTCAGTTACTTCGAATAAGGTAGAAAATCAAGTGGCAATTGAAGAAACTGTTACTAAATCCAACGACATCGATGTAGAAGAATCAAAAAAAGATTCTGCTATAGAAGTTAGTAGGGAAGATTCTGAAATAATACAGAATGAGATTGACAAAAGTGATGAAAAAACTGAACCTAAAGATTCAACCAGTTTCACTGAAGCATCAACCGAATTGGAAATCGCTAATACAACTGACGATTCCACTACCTCAGTTTCTGGCTCTTCACCAGTCCCTGTAAAAATAAGTTGGGCATCAAAATTAGCTAGTGTCGAACACAAGACTACAGAGCAACCTTCTAATAAAGATGATTCATCTGATGAAACTAAACAAAAAGCTTCAATAGATAAAAAGTCATCTGAATTCGGATCTAAAGAAAATAACAATTCTAGAAGTAACAAGAAGAAGCAAATGTTTAGCACCGTCAACAAGGATGGTTTCTATCCAATATATATTCGTGGCACTGCTGGTGTTAGTGAAGAAAAGCTGAAGAGTACTTTAGAAAAGGAGTTTGGTACTGTTATGAAGATAACAAATGCAGACAATTTTGCAGTAGTTGATTTTGAATTACAAAAGAGTCAAACTGAAGCTTTAGAAAAGAGAAAAATAAAAGTTGAGGATATAGAGGTTCACTTGGAACGTAAGACTCTGAGAAAATCAACTTCTACTTCTCCAGTGTCTTCCAACACTTCTCGCCAGCATAAAAAGCATTATATGAAAAAAAGAGATTGAAATTAATCGTAAATTAATTTCATTCTTTTTTTTTTGTTTTTTCCCATTTATATTATCAAAATTTAAATTGAAAAAGCATTATCATATGCATAAGAAATTAGTATTAACCCTAATATTAATTTGCAATCTTTGTCAACATTTTATCATTTAGCAATACCATAATTAACCAAATCACACAAATTAAACAAAAGAAGTAAAAAAAGAATTAGATAAAATTAAAATCAAAATCCAATCAAAAGAAAGAAGATCCTTTACAAACTATTACAATCTCCTTCTCACTTCTACATGTAATATTTTGTAATCCATGGTAGGATCTCTTCCATATTTCACTTCCATAAAATGTAATTTATATTATTTCGAGAATTTTACGAATCCTATTCAATTCGTATTTTGGTCGATTCTGGAATTTTCTCATGAAACCTAATTAATGAATTGTATATATATATATATTTATATAGATTTTATATAGATTTTAACATTTAAACCACTAGAACATATCTCTTTGCATTCATATACTCGTCAAATAAAGTGTCATCTTGATGATTGATTAAGAACCATTAGTTTCTCACGTGACTTTATTTTCTTGATTAAATCAAGCTTTAAATATTCATTAAGATTAAAAGATCAGCTATTAAATATCAAACCAACTAGGTCAAGTTAAGAGATTAGTTACACCAGCTTATTAAAGTTACCAATAACCTATCTAGGTTGTATATGGTGGTGCTGTACAAGTTTTTGATTGTAAAGTTGGAGTTAATTGAGTATTTTTAAGATGTTAGTTCCCCCTGCTAATTTTGGCATCGCTGAGGAAGGTGTCTATAGATGTTCTAAAGTCGATACATTGAATCTTTCATTTTTGGAGACTTTGAATTTGAAGACTGTTATTTTTATTGGAGGTCAAGACCCATCAAAATTTTTCAAGGAATTTTTCAAATCTTCTAATATCAAATGGCATATAATTAGAAATAGTGACTTCTCTGGCAATGTGGAAACAATTACACCAAAATCCAAAAGTTCAAGCTCTAATAATGCTTCTGGGAGAACTGATCTTGAAGGTAAAAAAGATTCTGTAGAAACTTCTAGAAAGAGGGAAACGTACTATCTGAAAGACAGCGATGAACTGATGTTGGTTAAAAGCAATTGTTTAAAAAAAGCATTCAATATGATTTTAAATACAAACAATTATAACGTTTTGCTTGTAGATAGAACAGCAATTGTTGTGGGGATACTTCGAAAATTACAGAAATGGAATATTGCATCTGTTATCAATGAATATAGATTATTTGCTGGAAAAAATGTCAATTACTTTGCTGAAACTTTCCTTGAACTCATTGAATTATCAATTGAACAAGAAATCGACGATGATATGATAACACAAAGAATAAGAGAACTTCAGTTAGCCAAGAACCCATCTATTTTACCAGAAGCCCTTGTCAGGTGTAAAAGTGAATCAATGGAAATGGTAAATGAAGATGACTTATTAGAAGCACCAAAGGTACCAGAAAGAATTTTAAAGTTAATCGGAGAGGCAGAAGCCCAAAATAATACTATAATATCACAAGATGAAATTGATACCAAAAATCAGGATAGAAACCATGGTATATTTGGAAACCAATATCGTCTAGTTTTTAACAAGAAAGAACGAGGTGAGTACGAATTTTACGAAAACATTAAACCAAATATACACAAGGATAGTTTAGTAGTCATCAAGATCCCTATCGAACCAAAATTACCAGAATGGTTCAAATTCCAAAGAGATCTATGGGAAGAAAAAAACGTTAAGCAAGACAATATTTTCTATGCCGAAATATATTCAGCTAATACCTGTTTTGATAGTTATATCCAACATTTTACACTCATAATATTTCATCTAAAATGACTAGACTATGAGTCAGTAACTTTGTCATGAAATTAAATTAGTGAAAAATATCACCCATGCCCTATCTTCTTTTACATGGAAGGGGAACAACCCTTTATATCCAACCCCCAACTCAGGGTAACCCGGGGGAAAGGGTATCCATCCCTACATTAAAAACAAAACCTTGGTGAACCGAAATCCCCTTTCATTTTCTCCAAATCGAGGGGTTCAACTTTTAAGGTGTAATGTTCAAAAAGAGGAATAAACAAGGCCAACACTTTCTTTTGCAAAGGCTCCTCTTAAAAAACCCAAAGAGAGGCCTCCCCGTCTATAAGAGAACCCAAACAAAATCTCAAAATCTTGGAGAAACCTCTCCGGGTCACAAATATATAAACCT